>NW_020214795.1:11248-17919 GCF_003070985.1 Temnothorax curvispinosus | reverse complement strand
GGTTTGGTTTGGTTTGGTTTGGTTTGGTTTGGTTTGGTTTGGTTTGGTATTTAAAGTAAGACAAATCTACTTTGAGAAGCGAACTAACGAATAGAAAGTGTAGTTAAAAAAAGGTAGAAAAAAGTTAAAGTTTATTAAAAGCTAGATTAAATTAACTAGAGGTGTTGAAGGAGTCTGATGCTGACTTTTATTTGACCTTGTGTCAAAGTTAGAGCACTACTTCAACGTCAACTTTATTTTTTTAAATAGAAACTTCTATTTTTTATTACATATTCTTGTAGCTGATGTCGAGACGTTTTCAAAATACTATAATATAAAATAAAGTTCTCTTTTGTTAAATATTTTCTGAAATATTTTTTACCATAATATTTTTTAATATAAAATATGAAATATCTCATAAAGTTCATTTTTTGATAACTTTATTTTGATACTTTTATACGTAGAGTAATGAAAGGAATCGAATAATAATATTAATTTATACATTTACAATTTTGCAAAATTTAGTACGTCTATAAAATGCAATAAAATTTTTAAAAATATTTTTTTATTAATTTTATACAACAATCGATTTTTTTCATTATTTTATGTATAAAAGTACCAATATAAAGTTATCGAAAAATGAATACTTTATAAGATATTTCATATTTTATATAAAAAAATATGGCAAAATTTAAAATATCTCAAGAAATACTTAAGGTGATGCTGGAGCCGTCTGTATAACCGACAAAATTACCATTTTCTATGTTATCGACTATATCTGTCCTTGTATAGACAAAGATATAGACAAGGATAGCACGCTACATTGCACGCACACATACGCACGATGCACATCGACATTATACTTTTATATTACGCTTCTAAATCTTGATTTGGAGGGTTTATCGATGTTTTTCTTGTTGTGCAATTCGGGGGAACTTGTTTTCGCGTTCGTACCAATGGTATATCTCTTTTATGAAATACATCTTGTGACGAGCTGACAGCTCGCCGCAACTCGAGACGCCATATTGGGATAAAAGTAGGATAAGGAAATCTGTACTTTCGTAATTTTTTCTCGTTTTCTATATAAAATTGGAGTTCCCCCGAATCATTAATGTATGTACTGCAATTCTGGAGAAGGATTTTTAATTCTGTCAAATTAATACGACGCTACGTGCCGACAAAAAATGCCGGTAAAACAGACGGCTCCAGCATCCCCTTCGAAAGAGAGCTTAATTATAATGTTTTCAAAACGTCTTGACATCAGCTACAAAAATATGTGATGAAAAGTGGGGGTTCCTATTTGAAAAAAATAAAGTTGCCCTTGAAATAGTGCTCTGACCTTGACTTAAGGTTAAGTAAAAGTCATAATCAGATGACCCCCTTAATACTAAACAATTTTTGTCTGAAAAGTTTCCTTATAAAACTTACGCGCGGGTTTTTAGATATTTGAGCGGATTGATCCCAACCTATATAATAAGACTTTTACGAGACGTCTAATTGTAAGAAAATAATTCATAAAGTTTTATTCAATTGTTCACGAAAGGATCATTGCTTGTTAATCAGTTCTCTAGATTTAAATGCTTACAAAGTACATTTTTTTAATATCACATTGGATTTATCCTTGTAGATGTAAAATTAGATAGCTATAATGAAAGGCAATAAAAGTAGTTAAATAAATGACTTAAATTTGACGATTGAAATAATTTATTAATCAACATATTGTCACACTCGGAAGCTGCGTATAGGGTTAATAGGACCAATATATTAATACTTCAATGCCGGTTGATTGTATACATATGCAAAGGATTATACACTTGGAACAAAAATCGTGCGAACGTGGACCTTTACAAGAAACAGAGGAAAACAGATCAAGCGGACAACAAACGTGATCAAGAAGTTTCATGACACGCGTGTCACAGCATTCGCGTCGCATCTATCAGTCAACACGACGCGTGCAATTGCGTTTACATACAATTACACGACACACCTACACGAACGCACTTCATCGTCGAAATAAAGATCGGAGACAACACGGTAAGACGAACAGCCGCGAACCCGGCCTCCGCTTTTTAGCCGAAAGTATACCGTTACGTCGGCCTCGTCGAATACCCGCTATACTCATATTACAAATTACAAGGATATCGCTTACACATATTGTTAGCCAAGAATGAGTATACTCCTACGCGCGTCTATAGAGCTGTCTTCTAGGCAAACTCGTATCCACTGTATACTTTAGCGAAACCGGTGGGCACTACAGGGTGTCTCGAAATTCCTCTTATCAACCGTTGTTCGACTATTTTAATTACTCGTTAATTATGTTCGTTCAGTAGTCCCTTGATTTCTTAGCATAACATATTACGAAGACATAAAAGGATCGTGTGTTTTATGCCGAAGATAAATTTTACATAGAGTTTATTATAAATAAATTTCAATTTAAAGATTATTGAAAGATTCGTCTGTTATCTAAATATCTCCACGAAATGACGAAGGAACGGCGTCTTCGCTTTAGCTGAGATGCAAATTGTATCTCCGAGATATCACGTGTACACAAGGCATCTCATCTGAAATTCATCTGTAACACTAGCGAGTTAATATTCGGAATTGGATGTTATAGATTGCGTCCAATTTTCATGAATACTACTTTGATCAATGCGCAGTTAGACGAGCACGGAAAAAAAAGATTTGCTACTATACAGGCAACTAACATTTTTTGCTGCGAGAGCTAATTAATTTTGCAATAATAGCAAAACCTTTTGCTGCAATAGCAAAGTTCAGCAAAACTTTTTGTCTCATATTTAACAAATAGATTTGCTGTTGCAGCAAAACCTTTCTTTTCCGTGAGAGCTTTCGGGACACCCTGTACACTTAGCTAAAAGTTGTACCACTCACTAAGTGAGGAACCAACTCACTGCACATATTCTCTAAACACATAACAGAGCAACTCGCTCGATGTATAGGAGCAAGGAAACTTTTCGCTTAACTGCAATTCGCGCTTTCGTCGCACTCCACTTTGTGCAAAGTCTGGGAGATCTATCGAGCGGATGTTTTCCCTCTCGTGCGAACAACCCTTATCCTAGTTGATGGCGCATAAAGAGCGTTGCGCTTTTTGTATCTTTTATTTACCGGAAAAAAAGATCGATGTTGTATATAATATATTACAAGACGAAACATTTTGTCATCTTCTTTGATTTTATGACAATAAAAACTTCTCGCATGCTCTCTTTCTCATGTGTGTACGAAATATTCTTTGATTCAATAAAATATCGATTCTGTACGTTACTATATTTTCGACAGTAAATTTTACATGAAAGAATTACATGATTATTTTAATCTGTCCTTTCTTGTAATTGCCTACTTATGTATCTAGTAGATATATTGTTATCCGAGCTTCCAAACGAATGACTCATTCGTCCATCATTGATCGAAGATAATAGATTCCAATTTAGATCAATATATCATCGACCTTCGCTCGATTGATCTCCCGTGTGCTAAAATACAAAATCGAATCGCTTGAATGAAGAAGAAAAAGGGCACCTGCGTTCTCGCGAATAAACGTCTGAAACTATAAAAAATCTATAAGAGAACAATCGAACTTGAAAATGTTTATTGAATTTTCACGCAGGACACCTCCCAGAGACGCGAAATTCTCACTTCTCATTTGAATTTTGTAATTCGGAATACGGAAACGTTGCCGCGGAAACGAGATGAAGGACGAGGATTAAGAAAGGGCGCCCTTTTTCTTCGCGTGAGGGTTCTAGCAAACCGTCGCTTATCTCGCGAGGAGATTAAATTAGAAATCGAAAGAGGATTGGGCAATGTACCTTCACTTTCGTTTGTCCCTTTAGCCGATGACCGCTTGATTACATATTAGATCGTAATAAAACATTTATGTTCGTAATAAAAATTCCCATAAGTTCTGAGCTGCTTGAAGCTGTACGTGTCAACAGCTTTAACTCTTAGCGGCCGCTTTCGTTTCGTAATCATCTTTACATTAAAATAAATATATTTTTATATCTATTTATTTATTTATTTTAATGGAAAGATATATAAATTAAATCCTGAAAATTAGTATTGCGATAAAAATTGATCGAAACGATGAAACTAAATTTAAAGAAAATGAATATATTAATCTAATAAGCAGATCGATAATTATGGAATTGACAAAAATCGACGTTTATGTAAAATGAGCTTAAAATCGAAGCCTACACCGCGAAGAGCTAAAGTTTTTTCTTTTCTTATTTTACAGAAGCTTGATTATATCACGTAGAACACTCTTCGCCAATAGAGGGTGTGTCGCAGACACTCCTCCAAGTCGAATTTAGTTTAATTCGCTTTTGTAGAGCATTCGCTATGGCTTCTAATTAGAGATAACGATCTCTCTCGCGTGGTTGCCCTTTCCCCTTCAAGTCTCCGCGAGATAATCGTCTTATCATCAACTAACGTTACATTCCTGTAAAACAAAACAGAACAGCTGGACCGGATCGAGGAGGGCATGGACCAGATTAACGCCGACATGAAAGAGGCCGAAAAAAATCTTACTGGAATGGAGAAGTGCTGCGGCCTTTGCGTTCTTCCCTGTAACAAGTACGACACAACTATTTTAGCATTTTTTCTTCTTTTTGTGCTGTCGCTCTTTTTCCTTTAAAAAAGAAAATCGAAAAAAGTTCTCTGCATACTTCATCGTCCCATTAAGTTTACTATTATTATAAGAAGCTACACGATTAGACCGCACGTGTGCTAAGAGATAAATTTAATGCGCCTCATCCATATTTAAGAGATTTAACTTAGAAGATAAGTTGAATATAACTGAAGACATGTTGACCAATCACGGAATATTAAATTATAGAAAGTTGTTTAAATTTAACTCGTATATTACTTATAAACTGTAATGAAATTATATCATATTGTTATATAGCTGTTAGGTATAAGTTCCGAATTTTATATCAGAACTAAATTTTTACGAAAATTGCAAGTTGAAATAACGAAAAAAAGGCGCATTAAAATTATTAAAATAAATAATGAATTATTTATCTCTGTAGAGCCAGTTGCAAAGTGCAATTTATAAATTAACTAGCGCAAATCTGCAGAATTAGTGGAATTAATTTTATTAAACGTGACTACTCATTTCCGATTTTTAAATCGATCTTTCCCGCTGTCTATTGAACGTTAGTTCTTAAACTTTCCTCCCGAGACTGACTTAATCGCGTCGCTCGCGCGACAATCTTGCGCGCACAGAGGCGCCAGCTTTAAAGAAGATGAGGGCACGTGGAAGGGCAACGATGACGGCAAGGTCGTGAACAACCAGCCGCAGCGGGTGATGGACGACCGCAACGGTCTCGGGCCGCAGACCGGCTATATCGCCAAGATCACGAACGACGCGCGCGAGAGTGAGATGGAGGATAACATGGGCCAGGTGAACACGATGATCGGCAACCTGAGGAACATGGCGATTGACATGGGCAGCGAGCTCGGGAATCAGAATCAGCAGATCGACAGGATTAACCGCAAGGTGAGTAATAAAAATCGAGTAATGGCAGCACCGGCGTCCAAACGCTGCACCGCAGTCATCCGGCGTATATATTGGCATGGCTCTAAAAAAACTCACTCGGACGACAATTTGCGCTCGTCGTATACTCGTCGACATACATATCGCGAGCCTTGATCGAGAGAACGGGTCGTCTTGGAGAGATCATTGGACTCGGAGCAAGAATAGAGCATTCAAAGCTTGGAGCTTCTACGGTTGTCATTGCACTCTTGCTCTGAATCCTTGATCTTAATTGATGAAAATTAGTAGATTGTTTGAAACTCGAAAAATTTACGGTGAAGATCGAAGGATAAAGAATTTCCTTGATCAGTTACGTTGTTAACGTTTAATGCAGAAGACTTGTACCTTTAATTCGCGAACGACGATCAGTTTGATAGATTAATGATATTTTTTTATATTCAAGACGCTTTACACAAATTTCATCAAGGTTGTAGGATTATCATTGAAACTGTAAGTCGGTTAAACCTAAAGTATCAAGCGATAACCTTCGAGACGTAATCCAGTATGTCGATGAGAATTGAGGTCCAATATACACCTGTGAATAGTGCTGCTAGCAATAGCGAATGGCTGTACTTCCGAAAACGTCCATGCTCAGATTTAGGTGAAACTTTGTGAATAGGTTCCTTTTAGATAAGAAACACATATACCAAAAGGATTTTTTGCGACTTTAAAGTTTAGCAATTTTTTTAACATTTTTAATTTTTTGGCTCCGCGCATACATTTTCCATGCGAAACAAACCAAAACAGCTCTCAAGTAATATAAACAAACATAAAGTCATACACAAAGTACAAATATATTAATTTGCTGCTTCTGCGTATACATTTTCCACGCGAAACGAGGTGCCGCGTAAGTTGACTTTCCACGCGTGGAAAGCTCACGCATGTACTTTGGAGGCACACTATGTGTCTAATAATAGTGGAGCCCCCCGTAGGGAGGAGGAACCTACTGCCTTCACGCATACACTTTTCACGCGAACCGAGCTTTACCCTCACCTCCCCCTGCTTTCGGGGGAGGTGCGGTAGACCCTCCCCACGCTTACGTGTGTACTGTTTATACACACACACAATTGAAGTATTATTTAAAAATTTATATTAACTTTCCACGCATGAAAAGTTTACGCATACACTTTTCACGCGAACCGAGGTT
>NW_020214795.1:0-11148 GCF_003070985.1 Temnothorax curvispinosus | reverse complement strand
TCGCTCTCTTTCTCTCTCTTTCTTACTGCTAATTCTGTGTATATTATTATACTATGTGATAGATTATATAAATTGATATCTCGAAAACTATATGCATCGTAGTTTATAACGTTTCTGATTTTCTGAAGTTTCGCCAATTATGTTTATGTTATGACTTTGACGGGTATGACTTTATGGTTGTTTACATTACTTGAGAGCTGTTTTGGTTTGTTTCGCGTGGAAAATGTATGCTCGGAGGCAGCAAGTTAAAAATGTTGAAAAAGTTGGTAAACTTTAGAGTCGCAAAAAATCCTTTTGGTATATGTGTTTTTTATCCAAAAGGAACCTATTCACAAAGTTTCACCTAAATCTGAGCATGTTTTCGGAAGTTTCGCCGCGTTCTAAATTCCCGATCAATTAATCTCTAAATCCTGAAATTAAACCTATTCTCAAATCTGTGACGTCATCAATTATATAGATATAAATCTAACGACATCTTTAATTGAATCGTAGGACATTGGATTTTCTGCAGAAAAATTAATTCTTAATTTAATAATTAATTTTTAATTGCTCGAACTAGTAATATGTACTTACTTAAATGGACATGTACAAAATGTAAATTTAATTAGTTATAATTATTGTTACGGTCTGAAAGATGATCAATGTGACTTCACTGTTTGCATATGTGTATTAGACTACTGTAGGATGAGCTAACACATGTCTCGAATATAAGTATATACGTGAATTTCTATGTCACAATGCACAAACTCAGAGCGATGCACATCACGTTCGTCATCACTTTCGCTTTCTTATGTGTCTTTCGTTCCTTCTTTCCTTCCTTCCGTGCTCCTTCTTTCCTTTTTTCCTTAATTCTTTTCTTTCTTCCTTCATTCTATCCTCTCTATTCTTATTATCACGTGATTCCAATCCGGGCAGGTCTCCGTTGTCGCCTTTCGCATCTTTTTTTCTACAAAGATGCCCAAAAAGCAACGTAATATGAGCTATGCCTAAATTTTTCGGTTTTCTTAACGCAATTTTCGGTAACGAACTTTAATCCTAAATGGTAAATATCTTAAAACATATTTGAATAACGAATAATAAAAGAAAAAACAAATTTGAAAACTTGGTTCTTTAAATGTTCTCTAAATACATAGGAATAGTTTCTCTTTGATCTGATTGTTCTTAAGGGGTAACTCTAGAGATTCGAAAAATAGAAGAATTTTTTATGGTTAAAAGAAAAAGTAAATAAAAAATCTATTTAAAGGACTTTATTGTACATATCTTAAAGTATATGAAACAATTTTTTATTTTTTAAATGGCGGCGCTGGAGCCTTGTAAACGTAAGCGTATTATTGCGGGAGGTGCTCCGGAGCTTGCAGCATAAGTGTCGCAAATTTTGACCTGGAACAAAAAACAAAAATTTTTCATAATCTGCATAATAATAGCTAGAGAAATACGTAGGGGATTTTTTAAATATTGCTATTTCTATGAAAAACAATATTTAAAAAATCCCCTACGAATTTCTCTAGCTATTATCATGCAGATTATGAAAAATTTTTGTTTTTTGTTCCAGATCATGCGGCAATATTATGCTGCAAGCCCCGGAGCACCTCTCGCAATAAAACGCTTACGTTTACAAGGCTCCAGCGCCGCCATTTAAAAAATAAAAAATTGTTTTATACACTTTAAAATATGTATAAAGTCCTTTAAGTAGATTTTTTATTTACTTTTTTTAACCACAAAAAATTCTTTTATTTTTGGGCCTGTAGAGTGGTGTTACCCATTAATTATATCGAGCTTTATCAGAAACATAGAGATCAGGTAACGAAATTTAAAAAAATTAAATAGGCGAGTCTGAGACACGCTTCTATTCTTTAGGATTAAAGTTCCCACATGATCGAAATTGCAATTTGTAAAAGGGCAATTTCAAGATCGATTCCAAGACTCCGTGAAATTCCAATCAATTTCGTTGCAACGCAAGATTGCATGCTCACGCACATGCATCGCACGATTTAGCCGTTTCACGATTCCCGCCCTCCCCCATGTCTTAAGTATCGCACCCTTA
The DNA here is from genome assembly GCF_003070985.1 of Temnothorax curvispinosus. Taxonomy (NCBI): domain Eukaryota; kingdom Metazoa; phylum Arthropoda; class Insecta; order Hymenoptera; family Formicidae; genus Temnothorax; species Temnothorax curvispinosus. The sequence continues at coordinate 9,104 of NW_020214795.1, read as the reverse complement.
TTCCACGGTTCTTTGCCGAAATTCTCCGGGCCAACCGCGCTACTGGTCGATCGTCCCTTCAGCACATGCTTTCTGTGTTCTTCTTGTACTTGCAATTACTGCACTACTCACGCGTCTAAACACGCTTCGGATTTACCGCTCCTTCTCTTTCTATATTTTTTTCTATCTCTTTTTTACGAAAGTCTTTCTTACCGAGGAACTGTGGTACTTTCCATGAGTTTTCAACATGTCGTAAAAAAAATGTTTAATAGGACGATAAAAGACTTTTATTTTGATTCGAAGACAGAGAAGTGAAAAGTTTTACAATAAGATTACGGAAAAGAGTTGATACAATCGTTAATCAAATCTCTTTGTTTAATTATTGAGTTATATATTATTCAAATCAAAATAATATTTACATTAGAAAATGGGCAAGTTTGTTGCGAGTATACACTTTAAGTCCGAGTGTGTTATATTAGCTGAAGCTCTTCTTATACATTTCTTTCCGTTTTAAATCACGTCATTTAACACGATTGAATGTATTAACTTTTAATTAATACGATTAAACGTGTTAAATGACATAATTTAACACAGAAGAAACATGTAAAAAGAACTTTAGAATGACACAAATGTGTCATTTTTAGACGTTTATGCGTGTAAAAATAACACACTTGTATTGCAATGTAATGAAGTAAAATATAGCGATTTATTAACTTACAATTAGTGTTCAAACGACGTGACAATTCTTTAAATAAAAAATTCTTTAAATTCTTTTTTTCTTAAATAAGAACGGTTGAGAACTCGTGTTATCTCTAATTTTTTACCATAGTCCTCTTTAGTACATCCTAGACAGAAAAGAGACAAAGTTTTCTGGCTATAAAACGCTCCTCGAACGATCAATATGTATTCATATTCATAACTTACGGTAATGATATTTTAATCATTAATTATCTGTCATTACCTATTGCAACGCGTTGCTATTGAACTTGCGATCGATCTTGTCATATGATACGTATTTACCGCATATGATACTCGCAACGTTTACATTAACCCGAATTAAACGCGCGAATCAATAATCGATATTCAATAGCAACATTTTCCCTTCAACCTTCAATATTTATTTAGACTAAATTTATGCAAAATTCTAAATTTATATTGAATTATTTTTTCTTCGCGCTTTCTACTTATTCCTTTTTCTTCTTATTAACAACTCTTCGCTATCTTTTCTGTCCTTTGCTGTTGAAATTAACTTTTTTTTTGTGGTAACATCATTCTTTCAATAATATTACCGATATTGACGGCAAATATTGATTGTTTGAGGATCTTCGACATTTTAAAGGCCATACGTTTTAAAATATAAATGTAATTCCGAAAGAACATCTAATTTTCCATCCCTTATGTGTAATCTGTATAATTTTTATATTAATTGGATAATTTCGAAAATATGTGGTCCGCACAAAGATTATTATATAATTATGGTCTTTAACGGGATGTCATAGTGGTGTACAATCTTGAACAGTCCACGATTAATGAATGAAAGGTTTAGAGACAAATCAGACGGGAAAAGGAAACAGGCGAGAGATATCAATCGAGTATAACTTTTCATTTTATTACCATCGGAATTCAAGTGCAGATTCCTTTTGAATGTAACGTCGCGTAAAATTTGTATATGATGTATCAGTTATCGATCGTATCGTTACATAATGATCAGCTAGCTGATGATTTTTCGTAAGCGACTAATACAGTGAGGCTCGCTACGATCTAATCGAGCGAGATGTAAAGCAAGGATACCGAACGGGGGTTGTGAATCTCGTGCGGAACTACAAAACCCGACGCGACGAGAGATTGTGCACCACTCGCCGGTGAACTTAAGCCGCACAACCGCTTATCACGCCCACACCCCACACACCTCTGTGACCGAAACCCGAACTGATAATCCGCAGGGCGAGTCGAATGAAACGAGGATAGCCGTGGCGAACCAACGTGCGCACGCCCTGCTCAAGTAAAATGCGTCTTCTGTCTGTCTCCATCCGTATCCGCCTCCTCCGAGCTCTACAAGTTGCATATCACAGAGACGCCGTTTCGAACAAAAAAAGAAAAGAGAAATGGAAATTATACCACGCGTACTCTTATGTGTATTATACGTAGGGAGGCCTGACATTCGGATCTCGGGGCTGGGATTATTCGAGGCGCGAGTGAAGGAATAGATGTTAAGGGGGAATGCCTACCTAGAAAGTTCGAAAAAATCGATTGTTTAATTTTTGCATTCCAAGCAAGGTGGAGGACTTATATCATAGACCTGGAATCGATGATTCTATGTAAGTTGAAAAATTTCGCGATTTATTCATTGCTCAATTTTCAAACGCGTTTTTCTCGAAACCATGTTAAAAATCGGTGACCAAAATATCTCGGCAACCGCTGAACCGATTAATTTGAAATTTCTAGTGGTTATTCTATACATAATTATCTAGTCTTTGTCGTAGGATTTTTTTTAAAATGACTTAGTTTTTTTTATCGGCAAAATAAACCCGAATTTTTCTCTAAAAATCGCTATTTTAAATTCAAATGCCCGCCATTTTGTCAAAAATCGATATTTTCAAAAACCCCTACGTCAAAGACTAAATTATAGTGTCAATTTTAATAATCTTTTTGGTTTTTTTTATTCTGATGATTACAAATGAAATGGGAGTGGTCACCGCGGAGAACCTTTTTTTTTGCGGCAATCGACAGAACCCAAGAATACTCCGCCAATATTGAATATTTTTTAATAAAAAAAATTTAACATATTCTTAAAAGTGTGTACTTTCATGTAGAAAAAATACCAATACCATAATTCATATAGGTTTCCTTAAAAAAATTCACAAAAATTGCCTTTTTGTCGCGCTTCTAGGTAGGCATTCCCCCTTAAGTGCTAAATTAAAATCCACGCGCTTAGGTATTAGTCATCGAATTGAATTATTTGATTTATCGAGTAGATTTAACGCATAGCATTGTATACGCGCGCGAATATTATATTATGCTCGATTTGCCGTGAGTTACGTCACCGTACATCCGACTATAATATTTAATTAATCAGAATGGCCGAGGGGATGATAATATTACAATTGGAACGTGATATCTAGCTGTCGAAACGTTTGGAATATATCGGATTATTCGAATATTCTCAGCTCTGCGAGTGAGTCCCCCGTCCATCATCCATTCCCTTTTTGCTATTTTCTCGTCGTTGCCTGGGCACCAACCCGATCCGCAAGCAACCTATGCAACAACGGAAAACTACCACCACCAAATATAACTACCACTTCTACTTACTTCTATCACCATTACTAAGCTCTCCGTCGATATGTACGACGATATCTATACAGTGAACAGCCGCTCGATAGCCGCGATACACGAAAGAGCTTCTTCGTGGGAATGGCCGATCTGGTATTTGCATAGCCGGGATCGCGCGAGGAATATATCTTGCCAGTACTCTCGAAACTCGTAAATTCGCGAAAAATCTTTATTGAGTCAAATGCAACGATGGTCTCGGGGTTTGTTTTTTCTTGGTCAGAGAAAGATCGGCTCCAAATTTGTCAGAGAGAATTCGTCGCTATAATAAAATAAACTCGAAGTGCACTTCGTGCATCTCGAAGTCGATAGAAGGGAATTTGTCCTTTTAATAATTGCTGCAATTAATAATTAACTTAATTGCGATCTAATATTCCTAAATTTTATTCTTCATTGTCTGAAGAATAATCCTGGACGATTTATAAATTATCTCTCGAGGGATATTTTATTTCGACAAGGAGAAACGTGATATACTTATGTATCGTGGCTATCGCAAGCGGTAAGAGCATCGCACTGGGATGTGTCATCGCTTCCCATTGTTATAACACATGTTGTTACAAGACCCATCACACGTGCTGTCATTCTCGTTGTGATTGTGTCACGAACGGGCGTCATCGTCGCTGTCGCCGACGGCTCCTGGATACTCGCCGCGGCCATGTTGGAATGTAACGTCAGAAGTGAGAAATGTCACGTTGAAAATTCTTGCATGGTATTTTCAAATAAACAGATATTTGCTTAAAATAACACTACAGATCACTTCAGTACATTTCAAAAATACTCCGAGCTGGATCCCTTTCTCTTGACAGTTATTAAACAACCGTAAAACGAATGTGATACGATGCGGGATTATGCGCAGGTGCATGACTAGGTTTCGTATTACATTCATTTTGCTGCTGTTTATTAATTGTCAAGGAAAAGGGATAGACCTACCCTAATCTCGGAGTATTTTCAAAGTGTGCTGAAGTGATCTGAAGTTTTGTTTTAAGCAAATACCTTTTTATTTGGAAATGGCATGCAAGAATACTCAACGTGTCAATTCTCAACATTTCTCGCTTTTGACGTCACAGTCTCGCAAGATGTCGGGAAAGAGCCCAGTAGTGCGATTCTCGTTATGCGTCGTTATGTTCTCATAACGACAGTTGCGCAGCTTTTTTATTATATAGTATACCTACGCAACTGTCGTTATAAAATAAACGCACATAACGACAGCATAACGAGTTACAGAATCGCACTACATGAGCCTTAATTCTTTTGAACTCCCGGTATCGGGACCGCACCGTTCTCTGTCAGTCGCTTTCGCTCCGATGTTCCCCGAGGTTGATCAGGTTAACACGCTTGACACGTCGCGAAAAAGCAGAAATTTTATCCCGACGGTTTGCGCGGAGCCGCACGACTCAAGTTGATATGTTCGCGACCGTATCGACTATTAGCCGTGTACGGTGTACGCAGGGAGAAATGAGCCTGAGAAATGAGCTTCGGGATTCTTGGAGAATTTCTGACACGTAGTCTTCCTGAAATCGCGCACGAATGGAAAGAGATTTTGCGGCGGAAACTTAACGCTTGTTTGACGCGTGAAAATAAATCTCGCTATAATGACGGACGGTGTTTGCCGTAAATAATTTCAAAATAATCTGCGATGAATTTATGAGACTATTTATAAAAATTTATCAAAAGAATTACGCCGATTATAAAAGGGATATTAAAACAATACCTACTCACAATTTTATTTTAAGTTTTTATTTCTCAAAAATAAAAGTTTCAAATGTTTTATCTGATAAGCGGTTTCGACGGAGTAAACTTATTTGCTAAACTAAAAAGATGCTCTACTGGCACCGACGATGACAGGGATGTATATATTATATTTAAGAAAAATATTTTTAATATTTGGAAAATTTATAAGAGAGATTGGAGGTGCTTCGATTTAGATTCCAAATACGAAAGTGCTTCAATGTTATCACTAATAATAATAATTGTTTGCATATTATTCTCTTTTTTTTAACATTGCGGAAGAAATCTTCCTCTCTGTTACTACTAGAAGTTAATCTGTTTTTCGAGTATCATGACATTCTTACAGTATAAATAATTTAGGTCTTTACACAACTTTATGCATTCTGGATCGAATTTAATTTAAACGGCGGTAAAAAATGACAGAAAGAATAAAAATCCTACTACATTAAATAATTTTTAGATAAAGATAACATTCCAGCAAACACAGAATACACCGAGTGCGCAATTTGCTATCAAATTGCGCACTCGGTGTTTTCTGTGTTTGTTGGGATGATTTTTTAATCTAAGATGAAGATGAATATATTTTGTATTTTTTTCGTGTAAATAAGATAATACATGATTCTATTTCTTTATCTAGATGATCATCTGGATAATTTTATCTAGATACTGGCAAACACTGAATGATGAATTATCCGATGTTATCTTTTTTGTTAGCAAGATAGGAAAATATCGAATAAATTCGCAGCTGAAACGGAAATATCAACTAGCAAACGCGTCTCGCTGTCGCTGCTTCGGTGTGGCGGAATAGAAATCAATTTGTCATTATAGCGAAGTAATTTTCGAATGAGATTCTTCTTAACAAGCTTTATTTTATTCGTCCCCGGCGTGTAACACGAAATTCACTGCGTCAGCGCAAAAAGGCTCCGCAGAACATTTCATCAAATTGACATCCCCGCAATCGACCCCCGTTTCTTCGCGCGCTAACGAAAACGCATCGACGTTACGAGCGACAAATTTTCCAAGAATCTCTCAGTTGTCGTAAAATCCTCAAGAGAAATAACGATTCCGCAGCGTTAAGCGGTTCCAATCCCTGGAAGAGCCTCGATCCGCATCGTCGATCGACCCTCGTCGTTCGCAGCTTGCATATATGACAATGCGTTCTTGTTTTTTCTTGTTCTTTGACACGCAGGGTGAATCAAACGAGACGAGGATACAGGTGGCCAACGAGCGAGCCCATCAACTACTCAAGTAAGCGGCCACACTCTCTGTCGACTATCCGCGCCCCGTCGGCCGCCACGAGCGTCACCACCATCACCCTCCACCACCACCACCACCACCACCAACAACAACAACAACAACAACAACACAATAGCAACAACAACAACATCGACACCAACAACAATCAGCACAATTACATTCGACAGTCTACTCGATCGTTTACTCGCGATCTATAATCGCGTTACGTCTGTTAGAACGTTGTTTTTTCGTTCATCTTCACCGATACCGAGTACCGGCCGGTACTTTTCGAGCTCGGTATCGTCAGAATATGTAATACTTAATGAAAATACTTAACCCTAAACTTGACTGAGTGGATTCTGTAAACTATAATTCTCAGAATTTCGTAATGTCCTTTTTCGTTCGTAATAAGAGATCGTTTGAATCACGCGTCACATCGCCATAGGCGTCTAAAAATCATCGCGACGATATGTAAAGGGACTTGGGATCTTTGGGACGTTTTTCGGATTTTTGGCACAGTTTCTTAAGCTATATTATATTAAATTATAATACACTCCGCGAACGATAATGCCGAGAAAATCGACGTGAAAGAAAAATAAACGCTGAATTGGTTGTCGGTGAACTGGTGAGTATCTGCTCTGCATTTCCTTCGTATAACGAAATTTTTTTACTTTCTTAGCTTTCGCAAGTTTAGGGTTAATATACGAAGCAAATTCGCACGTTACAAATTCGGAGATTCTGACTTTCGGCTTCAGATCTGACCGTACAAGTCCGGTTCCTCATTTAGCGTCGAAAACATCCAATTTAATTTTCCATCTTTAACCTTGCTAATTCACATTTTGCAACTAAAAATTAGATTTAATCTCCGAGACGGGCTTTTTGTCTTTACAATGGCAATAATCCGCCGATGCAGAGCTTCGAAGATTCGAGGCGAATGTTTCGAGGCATTTAGATGTGGCTAATCGGTCATCAAAGCTGGATTAAAAACGGATCTCTAACTTAAGATTAACGGAACAGTCTTATTGTACCGATCACAACGAAGAAGCCGATGAAATCTTTTTCTAGCATGGCAAAAGCGTCGAGTTATCGCGTAGTTTAAAAAACGGAAAAAACGCTAAAATCCAATCTCCGATTCGGGAACGAACAGCTTCGTTCTCTATGCCGGCAGAGTTAGCGCGTTGAACGATGGAACTTAAATAAAAATTAATACACGCGCGCACACACACACACACACACACACACACACACACATATATATATATATATATATCTTTCGTTAGTCACACACACGTACATACACGTACACATACCGGGAAGATTAAATGCACGAAAAATTGCAGCAATTAATTCAATTCTCTCGGTTTAATCGACTCTAGACAGTAGGACGGGATTGTATCGAAAGCGCAAGAAACAAACGGAGGGGAAAAAAGAGAAAGGAACAAGATAATAGTACAAAAATTATTACACTTATCTCCCGTTTAGAAAAAACATTTCGAGTACAAGCTTTATTTATTTGTCTCATCGTATATTGCCGCTCTCCGCGATTACAATTTGCACTCGAGGATCACCCTCGAAGCGTGTCAACGATCCTGTCTACAAACGAAAGAAGCAACATCCTAATCTCCCTCTCCCTCGAGTCTCCCCCGAAACACAAGGGGGGACCCTGCGTTGTTTTCCCCCTTGATCGATTACGCGTATTCCCGAGGTCAGTATTGAGTAATTTCGAGAGCGTTTTGCGAATTTCGCCGGGTGTTCACGTACGATAAGTACGCGAAGAGATCACGGCGACACTTGGAGGAGGAAGGGAGCGGAATCACGAACGCGAAGGACGAGGAAGCAGGATGAGAGAGAAGAAGAAGAAGGACAAGTAGAAAAAGAAGAAGCAGAAGACTTATATGACGAGATCGAAGCAACGAAGATAACGCATTCAGCCACGTTGATTATTAGGAGTCAGTTGAAGCTGCAGATAAAGCGAGGTCTTCTTTCGTCGTTTTTTTTTTTAAAGCTCGACTCGCATTCGACAGCTCGTAGAACGTAGGTGTTATCTCCCTTAACCCTCCCTTGCCTCTATCCAATCCAGCTCACCCGCCCTGTCCCTTAATTCTCTCCTTTTGCGCCAATCGCGCCGAGATCACAGTAAGGTTTAACTCCAAAGAAAGATTGTACATTACTGTATTTACACGAGGGCGACGTACCTACCTTGTTAAATCATACGATGAGGAGAGAAGGTCGGTAGAGAAACCTGACGCAGCTCGAGAATTGACATCCGTCGGTGATCCTGAACAACCTGGATCACTCATGATCCTGGAGTGAACCTTCGTGAACCTTACTAAAACAGCTAGAGATAGCGAGAGGTTCTCACGTAGTGAATTTCTTATTGGTATCGCGACAATTTTTAAGAGGTACGCCAGGGCCGGGGTAGAGTAATTCATCGATATAGTTTTGTAAATTTGCTAGTCCACCAATTTGTCACAAATTACGAGATCCGAGTATCGAAGTTTTTTGCACCTATCGCGACTTTTCCTCCTTTTTAGCGCGCTGTGCACTTTTGAGATGCCAAGAGAGCAGACAATAGCCAACGGGTGTCGATCTCAAGCGGCGCGGCTAGTAAGGATCGAGCACAAATAACTGGCGTAGCCTTTTCGATTTCGCTTGTCCTTTGCTTTCTCTCGGAGAGGGAAAAAATGCCCTTTGAACGCTTCGTCGAACGAATGTGTTACAAGAGGAGTGAAAGGGTTCGTATGAATTCCGAGAATGAGAGAGAGAGAGAGAGAGAGAGAGAGAGAGAGAGAGATTGTGCTACGACGCGAGATTATTAGGCGTATAGTGATCAC
>NW_020214794.1:2973-9597 GCF_003070985.1 Temnothorax curvispinosus | reverse complement strand
CTAGTTTGTATATGTTTGTAAGCGAACTACACTGAGAAAAAAAACTGTTAATTTAATAGCATCTGTTATTGACAAAATGTTATTTATTTAACTACAACGCTCTTAATACTATTATATGGAAGTGATCCATATAATAGTATTAAGAGAGATATATATAGATACATAATATCCAAGAACTACATATTTCTTTCACGCAATGCCGGGATTTTGAAATGGCATTGCAATTGCAAATATGATTGCAATAAGTATATCTTTCGTTGGCACTTTGCAATGAGACATTTTGTTGGCTCAACTTATATTTTTTTTATCCAATTACTTTTTTTTCAGTGTAGAAATTCTCGGTATTGAAACTGAGCTGGCTATTATGATGCGTAAGGCAGGCGAATATTTCGCCGAAGAACAATTGGATCTCTTGTAATACGAGAACATGCATCTGCGATATAAGCTGTATGTACATACAATGATAGGAGAGCACCCGCCGGGCTGAAGATCTGCTGAAGGCGCGCGGACGAGTTTGAACACATTGAGGGCCAGTGCAAGCTCCGACCGGTCACTCTGAAGAAGGATGGAAAACCACGGTTTTGCATCGACTTCCGCCGAGTAAATGACGTCACCGAACGCAATGCCTATCCGTTGCCACAAATCTTCTCCACACTTGATGAGCTTCGAGGCACGAAATATCTGACCATGTTTAACCTCAAGAACAGTTATTAACAGGTGCCGTTAGCTCCTCCGGAAATCAATCCTATCACGGCGTTTACCATGCCAGGAAAGGGGCTCAGGCAATTCAAAATCGTGACGTTTGGACATGATTTTGAACGACAATGGAACGCAGCTCAATAGACCGCAAAACTAACAAACATGATGCAATATCTGGGAACACCGCATTTACACCGGCATATGCATCGCAATGTAACCCAGTGAAGTGGACCATTAAAACCATGATCTTGCAGTACATAAACCGAAGGCACCGTTCGTGAGCGTATAGGTAATCGCAATTCGCGTTTAATACTGCTCTGCATGACGCGACTGGTTACTGGTGGGACATATCTTAACCACGATGGGCGAGAGTTCCTCAGCCCAAAGAACCCGCCGGGCAGGCCTGCACATCGACAGAACAGCGCGAGAGATTAGAAGAGTCCTTCTCGAACTGGTCCGCGTAAATTTAGCGCAAGCGTTCCACCGTCAGGAACACCGACATTTACAACTTGCGCCGCCGCGATTGGAAACCTAAAGTCGGCGACCATGTGTGGAAACACGATCACGCTTTTCAACAAAAGCTTTTCAACAAAAAGCCTGCGTTCAATGAAAAGTTAGTCTTTATAGATACATCGGGCCGTTCGAAGTTTGCTGAATAATAATATCTGTCATCGTGGGACTGAAGAGTAGACAGGGAAATGATACCGACACGTTTATGCTAGATCTCAAAGGCTCTTCTATTACCAACCAGCAACTCAACGAGAGCAATGGCACCGACGACAACAAGAAGCTCTAAAAAACGAGGCACTCGGCAAAGTAATAAACGACGCGGGGAAGGGGGGGGGCAAAATAATGATGACTTGTCACCCATCCCCGGAATCGTTATCGCGATCATTTGAGAGCGAACACGCGATGGAGTAAGGCATTCCCGACGACATCGAAGCACTCCTACACGAGGACGGCGAATATGACCTTGCCGCGCCGTCTATCGACGACCGGTGGTCCCGGCTCTTTAGAGCCAGAGCGAAGCCATCACCAGCTCCAGCCGCACCTTCTCCACCGGAAGTCTAAAACGATACTGCGAGTCAGTACCATTACTCTGGAGGAAATGGATATTCCAAAAGGTAATTGAAATTTGTGCATCTTGTATATTCAGTCTGTGTAGTATTTTGGCTTTATCCGTATATAGAAAGATTTAATGTATGTAGGTATATTTAGTCATATGTATTCCGTATATACACATATTGAATATACACACACATTGGGTCATGTGTATCTTATAATATATGGATTTGTTTAACGTATATCGAGCATTGTGTATCTTGCATGAGACTGAATATATGTATAATCACCAGGCTCATGTATACCGTACATTAAGGTATTATTCCGGTCAAGTATCCGGCCAAGAAATTGAGCAATTTTCAGGAATTTTTTTTTAATGAATATTTATTTGTAATAGTATAAAACTTTTTGTGATTTATTAAGCTACTTACAATGAATATCAAAACAATATTAACATTATTAAAATTAATTTTTTTGCAAATATGACACGTTTAAAAAAAGATGTCTCGGGGGCGGAAGTGATTTGATCTCGTAGACTTATTTGAAACAAAAAATTTATGAGTGTCGCTATTGCAAGAATTGGAAAAAAAAATTAATTTATGTTCAGAAATAACAAATTCGACAATTTTTTAATGTAAAAAATATGTTAAATTCAACATAAAAACACGTAATTCTAGTTCCTATCAGAGCTACACACAGAAAAATATCGTTCTATAGCCAAGAAAAGCAATTACTCATTTTATTTTATTTGGTTTGAGTAACAGTTTTCTTTAACAAAGAATATTTTCTTAATATTAGTTTCTTAATATATTCATCATAAGTATTAGAAAAGCTTATCATCATGTGCTTAAAAGAAGAATTTATTCTTCTTTCAAGTATATTCCGAAACTTTATCTAAGAAAAGCAACATAAACTTGATTTGAATATTTACTGATTTTTTAGGTAAGAATATGAAATACTTGGCTGTAGAACGACATTCTTCTAGGTTAGGAGGTTTTCGTGCGCGGTCCGGAAGGATACAGTTTAGAATATTGAAATTCCTGTCATCAGGTGGACTTGAACCCGGTTCCTCGTGGTTATGAGTCTGATACTTTATCACTAGGCCACATCTCTGATTATATTTTTAGTGCTGCAGTATTTAGTTTTGACAGAAGTGATTCATTAATTTCAAGTATATTCTGTAAACTTTATCTAAGAAGCCACATAAGCTTGATTTGAATATTTACTGATTCTTTAAGTAAGAATATGAAATACTTGAAATCAATAAATTACTTCTGTGAAAACTAGATACTGCAACACTAAGAATATAATCAGAGATGTGGCCTAGTGATAAAGTGTCAGACTCATAACCACGAGGAACCTGGTTCAAGTCCACCTGAGGACAGGAATTTTTATATTCTGAACTGTAAGTACTACCCCTCCGCACAGCGCACGAAAACCTCCTAACCTACATTCCACTTAGGAACTAAAGAATTAAAGAAAATTAAAAAAATAAAAATAATATTAATTGTAATCATCAAGAATACAAATTCTTTTTTGAAGTAAACGATTATTCTAGATGAATAAAATTTTTACTTGATTCAAATAACGGATAAACTTCTCTCAAGAAAATGTAATATCTTTATTGAAGTATATGCTTCTCTTCCGTGGACTCTATATTGTAAGTAAACAAAATATTCGTATTAATTTAATATTCTTGTTTCAAGTACTAAACTTGCTAAGATCTAGAATATGTTTTGAGTAAATGTGATACTTATGACGACTTTATGGTAGATTTGCTCATATATGAACTTATCAAATACTTGAATCAAGTAATATTAACTTGCAGGTAGTTTATATTTTTCTGTGTGTATACTTGATATAGAATATAATCTGTCAAAATTTTAGAACGATTGACTACATTTTTAGATTTTACCTCCACTTATATATAGATGAAGAAATGATGTTTTGAAAAAAACATTTTGCACTTCTGTAGAAAAAGCAGCGGTAAAAGCCGAAATACTTAAAATTTTTTAATTTTTTTACCAAAACTTAACAGTACATTTTTAAATATATGTTATACTTTCGCAAAATGAAAAAAAAAACCGTTTTTTTTATGTTACACCGGAATGACAATATAATCCTTAGTAGATATATCCGGATATACAAATGTTCGGATATACAAGTCGAATATACGGTGTACACCTGCGGTAAAATTCTCAGTTGAGTATACAGAAGATTAATATGTCTATATGTTACCGTCAGAACCCGAATTCTGTACACCCAATTTATACACAAACCCTTTATATACTTACGACTATAATTTCTGTTATATACTTAATACGAGTATTGGTCGTAAATATCCAAATACATACACAGGCCATATAATAGGATATGATACATACATTCGATATACAGATACAGAAATTCTGTATACGCATACAAAAATTGTGTTTGTGTATATCTTTTGTATATTTTGTATTTATTTCTTTTTTTGTACATCCAAAGGTTCAATGCCGCCAACCGGAAGAAGCAGCATTGGCTATAACTCATGCTGCCGCCATCATTACCCGGACGCAAACCGTGAGACCGACCCTTAAACTAGATCGAGTAATGAGTCCACTTGCCGATTCGTTCAAACCGTCGAGCCAGTGATGCGATTTCGAGCCCGAGTACATCGGCCTCTTTCTCCCTTCATATATGCACAGAGACATTTCGTCTATCCGTTCCACAAATACATACGTATTTGATGAAACTAAATAGTACTTTGTACTGTGTATTAAATAATATTGAAATGTATCGATGTGTGTGCTAATGCTTTCAAGCAGAGGAAACAAACAGCTTTTTTTTACGTTTATCGCGCGTGAGATTATCACTTTTTAGTTAATATACACCCATAATTTGTACCGACTTATCGTTACTCTATATTCTATAACTAACGAGTTGTTACTGTTTCTATTACTTTTTTGTTGACATTAATAGAATATTATATACGAATTTCTGCGGTAAATATAATTAGAAAGTGTCATAAAATTATATTTTCTAGAAATGGTACAATGAATAGACGCAGACACATAGACATAAAAAAAATAAGATTTATGCACGAGATGTATAAAAATAATTAAAATTAATCGAAATATAAAGCATTGTCCAACTAACTTACAATTGTGGATATATTAACTAAAACGTTAGGCCAGAAAAGATATAAACAATTTAATAATAAAGTAAGAATATGCATAGTGGAAAGAAAACAAGGTGTACTCATATACCAAGGACGCGTTTTGGTATTTTTCTGAGCATTGTAACAACCGCGCCTTTATTTTTAATTTTTTGTGTTTATGGTTTACGGCTATGTTCCGATATTTACTGTCAGTATTAAAATCTGTAGTTTACATCACGTATGTTCTTACATACACTATAGATTTTCAGTATTGGCAGTGAAGGCATATCAGTTTTATTTGCCACTACAAAATGACGGTCGCTGGAACAAAATTTATTGGCTGTTTAAAAATGTGCGTATTAGCACCTTACTTTCTTTTTATGAGAATATGTAAAATCAGGTAGTAGTTATGCGTTTACAAAAATTAGAAGTAGATGTTAGTAAATAAATAAAGAAAAGTAATTTTTGTAAAAGCGCCGCGCGTTTGGTACGCAATAATGAGTATGGTAATGTCACATATTATGTAACTCTAATGTAAGTTGTGCGCCTGATATGTTATATTTAAAATGTAAGAGTATATAATAACTATACGATTATGTGAGTCTGTATGAATAAGACTGAATACATATAATAAATTATTAGCTAAGTAGAGGTAAAGAATGGCGCGTTACTCGAATCCTATCTGTGGCAAATAGTATGGTGAGTCAGCGACTTCAGGGTAATGTCTACCCTTACAAATCGGTTGTGCACAGCAATCTGGAAAAGGTTTGCCTTGTCTTTCAGGCATCATACCAATAACTTCCTCCCCAGGATTACAAGCCATTGACGGGCATCTGGAAAGAAATGGAATAAAATTAGACTACGAAAGAGAGATTTGATAAAAAATTTACATTAGCATTGAAAACGCGATGGAATCTTGCAGTTGTGCAAATTCCATCGCGAAATACGGAGTGTGTTGTTAATTATTTAAAATATATTAATAAAAAAAGAAAGATACTTATTGTCAGAAAAGTGAAATAATATGAGATTTTTTTTATTATAAAAGGCTTTCTCGCGATATATTTCATTTAACCGTTAACTTTACAAGTTTGTTAGCAAATACATTGTGTCCCAGAAATCATGTACTTTTTCTGAGACACAGAGTCAAAATATAATAAATCTACAAAATTTTTTTTTAATTTCTAAAGTTTTTTCTCTAATCCTTTTTTCTTGTAACCGTTTATGAATTTGTTCGGTAAATTAAGCTTCAGCATGACCCGAAAAATCTATTGTTCCTTGTATAAATTAAACACATTTTCCTTTGTTAATTTATAATTTAGGTGTCTAATCACATATTATTGTCATTGCTTACGTCCCGTGAAGATTAATTAATTTGGATTAAAGCGAGGATCGGAATAATCAAAAGATCGTTGTGTACCAGCCATCAATTTTCTCGATTACAAGATTAGGCATCAAAAGCCGTCATTTACGTCACGTTGACCATATCCAACGCATAATATGCGTAAAAGCATAAGAAAATTGATTGGTCTATTTTCTTATGCACATGTGTATATAGACCAATCAATTTTCTTCTTGTGCGTTGGCTCACGTTATGTTACGCTACGTGACCATATACGAGAGTCTTGTGCGCGGCGGTGGTTCTAAGTCATATAAATATCGATAAGATGTCTATCATTTTATATATATATATATATATATATATATATATATATATATATATATAT
>NW_020214794.1:0-2963 GCF_003070985.1 Temnothorax curvispinosus | reverse complement strand
TATATATATATATATATATATATATATATATATATATATATATATATTCGTATTAATTAATGCATACGGTAAAATTATTACCATAAATAACGATATATACTATATCATGTATATATGATTGATTCAGACGAGCAATAATTGTACATATAGAAAACGATTCATAACTATATAGGTATATAAAATTTGTATAGTTATTTCCTTATTTGGATCTAAAGCAATAGTAACCGATTCGATTCGATTTTATCTGTCTTCTAAATCTGCAACGATAAAACCGATAAGATACGATTGAAAACGATATATACAGATATAGCCGTTTTTAATTGTTTTCTATCGGAAATAGTTACCAGGAACGTTAGCAAAAAATTGTTTGTCGGTGGAAATTTCCAGGGCACTACGCATTCTTCGTATTTGGATCTAAAGCGATAGAAACCGATTCGATTCGATTAATGTTTTATCTGTCTTCTAAATCTGCTACGATAGAACCAATTAATAAGATACGATTGAAAACGATACAGATATAGCCGTTTTTAATTGTTTTCTATCGGAGATGGTTACCAGGGAGCTCTCTATTAAAACCGGAGAAAACCCGCGAGCGGCGCGTAATCCCGCAAGTGTGAAGTCGCGAGTAATAACGCGAAGTGTATCGATAATTGATACTGAAACAAAGGTCCTTTTCCTGGGAGAACTCGCGCTGTGCGGACGTGTTGACTGCTCTCATACAAAACCAGGAGTCAACCCGCGAGCGGTGCGTAATCCCGCGAGTAATTAAAGCACGCGAATAAGCGTCGAAATCGTAACGTATATAAATTTATACAACAAATATCGAATATTTGTAATCGTGTTAGACCGGAGTGTTAGCGCGAATATCCGACCGGCTTACGTGGCAGTCAGCGGCCATTGTCGAGCACCGATGTGCAAATACATACCTGAAAAGAAATAAATTCAGTGAAAAGCAGATTCTCTAATTTGTTTTGCTTCATTATTAAACTGGTCTAAGATATTATCTGCTATCTCTTCACTTAAACCTTGTTCTATTAATTCTTCTTTTGTAATTGCTATTTTTATAAACCTCTCTTTTTATTCTACAAATATAATGAAGAAGCTTTTAAGTTTATTATTAAGTATGTTAACAATTAGTGGAACTGCAATTCCATCTGTAATTGCTGCTAGTCCTTATCAAAAACATGAACAAATTAACTTAGAAAATAATAAAATTAATTTTTTAGAAAGAAATAAAATACAAAATAACGATAAACCAATAATAAGTAATAGTTATCAAAGCAAAAATCATACACCAATCACTTATAATGTTAATTATAAAAACTATAGAAGCATGTGGGCAAATTGGTCATCAAATGTAAAATATCAAAATTCATCTCTATATTTAGTAGTAGATTGGTTTGACTACGCAGAAACATTTGATAAATTTAGAGATAATTATCCTAGTGTTACAATAGAAACAAACGGTCAAGCAATATCAATGGCAACTTTTGGTGATGTAGGAAAAGGAAAATTTGGTACATTACATTTTGATACAATTACTTTTGATAATGATAATATTAGACAAATAAATATAGTTGATGCTTATGATAGCAAAAATGCCGCATATAGTATATATGTAAAAATTGGGTTAGGATTCAAACGATTAGGAAGTAAATTATATTTAAATCCTTTTATTGATGGAAGTCTTAGTAGTGTCGGTGCGTATACAAGATATTTAGATTTTGGTCTTGATGTAAGTACTATAACTTTTAATCCAAAACGGGACTCAAAAGTAAATATTTAAACTAAATTAAAATAATATATTTGAAAAAAAAAAATAAAATAAATACATCAAACCAACAAATAAAAAACAAATTAAAATGAAAAAAAAAAAAAAAAAAAAACATTTAATAATGTAGATAATAAATATTATTATGTAGTATGACGCGGTGATAAAAATAATAATTGATATTTAAGTAAATTTAATATTAATGTAAACTTAAACTATACTTGAAAGGAAAAAAAACACTTGATAATTTAAAAGAATATTAATTAAATTTAGTTAATAAAAGTTATCATAGTTGGTTGAATACTTTGAATATTATATCAACTTACTTCTGGTGAAGCATAAGTGTTTATTTTATCAGGATTTTTGGCTCGCGCCAGCCGAACCAGTGCATACCCCAGTATACATATCTCCAAGTATATCTCGTTGTCAGTGTGCCTCTCACACTGCCGCGATCATTTCGCGCACCATTCTTACGCGCCGGGGCTATAAGCGTATCTATAAATGAGACAAGAAAGTGGGCCCGAACTATTTCCGCGTCTCCTTTGCGACCGCCTACTAAGTAAATATCGAATAATTGTTTGTCAACTTAACGCCCGCGACAGAAAGGCCGGCCCCTGCAAGAGCTGCACCACGCACATCAAAGGACTGCTTTGTTAAACACGCGACAACTACCGCTAATTGTAAGCATGATATAATTGTTATACGCGCCGTACATCCGCACCTACCACTTTTGACATGTTTCTCGTTTGCGCATCTACACGCGCTGAATATTGCGCCTCTCACGCGACACTTACATATTGTAGACATTATGTGTACAATAAACTATGCGCTATTAGCGCTAATATATGGCGTCATTTTAACTTTATATTGCTCATTAAAAAATCATGTAAAACATGTAGAATAAGGGAATAGCGCGTTATAAGCGAACGCAGCCTATATCGATCATAATTACTATTAGTTACTATCAACCACATCTACAGTCTACGTATCTCTGGGCTATACGATCATATGTAAACAGGTTTGAACATTTCTATGCCACAAGCACATTAGGAGAGACCCAAGTGAAGACGGAAAACCAATATAGCGTCTGCAGATGTAATAAACCTACCGCGTATATGCCGCAGGATTGCTGCATGCTTTGAAAGATAAAAATAAATAATTTATTACTTCTAGTGTTAAACTGTTTAACAAA
>NW_020214793.1:0-1011 GCF_003070985.1 Temnothorax curvispinosus | reverse complement strand
ATACTGACAATGATTATAATCGTTACCACGATAAATTCTCAATTGTGGTAATTATTTTACTTATAATGAAGCTTTGGCACAACGTATTTCTGGAGCATTGAAACAATTGTCATCTCTAAAGGCCGGTATTCATAATCAGATCTTATTTTAAGACCGTCTTAAGTAATATCTTAAGATGCTAATACGGCTCTGTGATTGGTTAATGACATCTTAAGATTGCACTTAAGATGGTCTTAAATATAAGAACCGACTGTAAATACCGGCCTAAGAAACTCTAGCATCGTAAACATGTCAATTTGCGGCAAATTATTACTATTTGGTTTCACGAAGCCTTTTTCACACATTACTCCGTCGAAATTCGGCTAAATGATCAAATTTATTAATAATTTTAGTCGTTTCGGAGAGCTGTAATTCTATAAACACATCGTATCCAGTCTTCATGGCGTGACCATATAATATTGTGACGTCACGAGCCCGTACGCGAATCGCGTGGCGTTTCATGATCACGTGACAAAACTTGAATTTTTACGTCAATAAAATTATTAATAATAATTTACAGGTTTACACAAAAATTTTTTTTTCATTTTTGCGTTTTGTGTTATTAATACACGTTTACATAAAAAAAATATATAATATATATAATTTTTTTTTCAACAACCCAATTGACTCAATATATATTATATATATACCTAATTTATCTAAATAGAAATCTTCCTCCAGACCGATAAGTCTATCGACCTAATTTCGAAATACGCGCGCGATATCGAAACTGGCGATACCTGCGCCGCCAGCGTCGAAAAAGTGAAAGTGACATTTCTGATTACATATATGTCATATAAGACGTCGGCGTTAGGAGAAGAAGTAGAAGAAGAAGTATCTTAATATTAAAATTTTCACATTTGGACTTTGCGTCGCAATATCTCCGCTCGTAGGGCATGTAGCGGAATATTATAAGAGAAACCCCCCCCCCCCTAATTGGACCCCAAGCTATCGATCAAGCCTACTTAGAAC
>NW_020214792.1:0-1090 GCF_003070985.1 Temnothorax curvispinosus | reverse complement strand
GGAGAATGCGCGTTTACCCCAATTTATACGTTGGTTGTAAGTCGGCTTGAGCTATTCTGCCTCCCCCGATCTCTCTCAATCGAGCCAACTCCCCTTCCCCCGGTCCTTTGTTCGTGCGATCGACGTGTCCACGCCCATTCGATTAAAAGCGTATATACGTGATCGATTCCAATAATTAAATCTCATCATGTCGTATCATCGTGCGTCAGCCGCATTACGATGTGACTTCGCACGCCCGCGGGGCCTTTGGAGAAATAAATCGCGGCGAGAGATCGCGAGCGCGCACAATGCGCGCTCTTTCTCCTACCCGCGCAGCGATATAATGGCGCGATTTTTGCTGTCGATTGAGCCGAAGTGTTGCAGCATAACTAATTGCGCCGGAACAAAGACCGGTTTTTATTCTTGCGCGAGACGCGATTGTCGTATTATTTCGGTGCGATATCGAGGGTATCCAATTGATGAGCGCTCTGGTATAATGGCTTCACTTTGGAGCTGATTTGCGTATTGAATGGATATTATCGGTTTCTCCAAAGGAAATGTCATACAAGAACTTTTTTTCAGCTACAAAGATAGTTAATTTTGTTATATAGATTGAGTATATATACATCGATTATTTTAAGATTCTATTATTTTACTGGTACACGCATTGATTTACTGCCAAATTTTGTAATCACAGTCGAGCGATAATAGAATAATTTTTACTCGCATACCAAATAAATATAATGAGAAGCGTTATTGAACAAAATTAGTAAATCATAGTACTAGCTGGCATATAACAATGCAATTGATGTTAATTGTAACATTTATAACTTTAATCATGCAAATAATTATATCAGACAAGAATCAGTTTTTCTTTGTTTAAAAAAATATGAATACAATATTAATATATCTTAATGTCAAGATTCATTCGATTAAACATTATAATAGTAACAATAGAATTCATTTATAAAAAATAAGCACATATTTTTCTTAAAGAGCATTTATAAGAAAAGATTTGTTCTCTCCTTCTGCTTTTCGGTTTACTGGCATATACATGAAATTAAAGTTGACAAATTAATATATGTTTTACTCTCTAAATCTGAATCAGTGA
>NW_020214791.1:2073792-2087299 GCF_003070985.1 Temnothorax curvispinosus | reverse complement strand
TTAATAAGCCATTCTTGATATACATTTGATCGCCGAATGTCAATCTGTCGATTGTTACCTAATGGTATTATATAATCATAATATTATATAATAATTATAATATTATGTAATGTTAAAACGATTTGGCGATCTGCGTCGTTATCGCGATAACAGCTGCAAGATATCTCGGTCTCGTTCTTTTTAAGATTGAAAATTCGTTCGTCGGACGCATTAAAAACTAAGCAATTTACAATCTCGAGTTTCCCGGTGATCTGTCTTCAAATGGCGCCCCTTGTTATTCGATAATTAGCCGTTCCCTCTTTCGGTGTAACCCCGGCGCGAAGCGAAGCGTGTCCTCTGATTTTCCTTTGGCCGACTCGCGCCTTCTCCTCTCTGCGACTTCCACTTGGAGACCGGCAATGTGGAAAATGCGAATTTACTGTAAATTAGTGAATTGGAAAATAACGGGGTGGAAGCGCTTCTTTCCTGACGGACCTCACGACGATCGCGCTGAACGCGTAACAAGATCCGAGACCATAAATCATAATTGCTGAAACGGCGAAATTATCAGAGTCTGTCTTAAACAGTCGGCGACAAGTAGGAATCTTCAAAAACAGCCCACCTGAAATTTTTCACTTAAAAGGATATCATAAATCTAGGCTGTTAAAAAATGAAAATACGGGAAATAGATAGTAGTAATTATAGAGAAATATGAGAAATAAATTCCTCTTTCTAAGCTACAAGCAGTAATTTTTTGACATTTGACTTTAAAAGCAAATATTATTATATAATTATAATTGTAATTATACCTTCTTTGCTGTTTTCTATTTTTTGTATTCTTTACTTTTAGTAGCATAGATTTATGTTATCATTCTCTTAATTGACAATTTTTCTGAACCGTTTTTATCGAAGATACGCGCATGCTAAAGTTCAAGGAAGCTGATTTTCACGCTACCACGTGCTTATTCGTGCGCGGCGCGTTAAACGACGCATTGATTCCGCCATCAGCTAATTATAGCCTTACCTAATTTTCCGCGTGCACGATACTAAAAGGGGGCAAGGGAGGGGGAGGGGGTCTTTAATTACCGATCCATTTCTGCATAAATGCGCCGCGGAACGCCGGCCCCGCCGCCGCCCGGCGATGAAACTCGCATTACCGGTGCCGGCTTATACGAACTACAGTAGTCTAATCAAACACGGAGCTATTAACCGGGTCAACATTTCGAGTTTGGGGGTACTTAGTGCCAAAGACTTCGCGGTACCTATGTCAATGACGGCGCGCACGCACACGGATACGCGCGCACTCGTCGTGGAGTACTATACCAAACGGCGAACGAGTAGCAATGCGGCCGTGTCGGGCGGCCTTAAATAAATATCTAATGTGCCCAACCCCCGGCTGAAACCCCCCTCCGGCCGGTCCCCGCCAATATTGTTTTAGGCACGGCGGGGCACGGCGAGCCGAGTTTTGTAACTTGAGAAACGAGCGCGACTCGCGTGCAGAAGCGGCGAGAGAAGACGGCATAATAGCTAGGTGTTCGAAGATCTCGTCAAGTACTTAAGCTCGCGGATGCTGCTGCTGCTGCTGCTGCTGCTACTGCTGCGCCAGTATACCGGTGCTTTCTTCGAGATTTAGAGTATATAGATTCACCCGAAAGAAAAATATCGGGACCCCGATAGGGCTGGAGGGTGTAATCGTCTGCATTTCGCGAAATAAGCTTCAAAGATAACAGACGGGAAGAACGTATTTTCTCCCGTAATTGTTGCAATAATATACCTATTGATGTGTACAGTAATTTTTATATCGTAATATACATTTATTTATTTGTTTATTTTAATATTCAGCTTTAAACATATTTGCGATCAATAATATTTATATCCCGGTTCTGCTAAGAACATAGATCTGTGTAAATCGGGAGAATAAGTTCCCATTTCACCTGGTTATTTCCGCGAGCAAAGATCGATCGCGAAGGTGTTTAAAGCGGAATGTTGAAAAATTACTAGAGAGGCGAGATTAAGGTTCGAGGAAAATCTACTCGGATATGGTCAAGAGATTTGTAAATAAAAATACGGAGAACCCGGGGGGATATCCTGTATACGTAATCGTATGTGTTCTACTCCGTTTTTCTCACACTCCACAAGCTCTTTTTCGCCTCTCGTAGCTCGCAGCTGCTACTTCCGTAGCCGTCCGTTTGCCGCGGAAAGTGCCACTTTGTTTGCGGAAAGTGCTTTTTCAAAGAAAATCATGCGGACGTAATACGCGTAATGCCGCTCGCTCGGAACACCATCTCCCTTCTTCAGGATGGTGCCCCCTTAAAGTCCAGTAAAAATATCGCGCTTCCTCGCACGCGCCTAATCAGAAATTAGTCAGAGCGGCATCTCAGAGTGATAATGTCAATGACAGAGAAAATATCTGCGGCTCGATACCGCGTTTCCTCGTTCTCCCTTTTTTTCCACCGCCGGTCAGCGTTTAAAATTAATTAAATAATTAATTAAGAGTAGAAAGCTTGCCCCCTCCCCCCTCGTCTTCTCTTCTCCTTCTCTCCGCCGTCTCCTTCCGTTCGTTTCCCTCACGCTCGCCTTCCGCACGCTTCTCTCGCGTCCCCCCACCGACCCCTCCGCCCCGCTAACTCATAATTGCGCTCGCCTCTCTAGCTGCACCGTCGTACCCTTTTGCCCGGCGCTACCCTTATTACCGTGTCGCAGCTCGGTTAACGCGAGCGGGTTAATGAACAGCTCGGGCAAATATAGAATTTCTCATAAAAACTACAAATTACTGCTACCGCGGGTTGTTCGTAGCGAGCAACGGCTACAGCGCGGCGTAGCTACGCGCGTTCCCGTTTTTTTTTCCGCTCCCGCGAAAATTATACAACGCGGGTATAATACGGTGAGAATAGGGAATAATAAAATCACACCGTCCGCGAGCGCACTTTGAAGATTGTGCCAGCGCCGTCGCCGCTGCCGCCACCATCACCGCGATTTCCCGAAAGGCTGAGTTTCGCGGCGGATAATACGGCGGGTTAAAAAAAAAATCCGCCCGAAAAAGAGAGGGAACCGAGCGCTGCGTCGGAGCGCAAAAAAAAAGCGTGCGTTTCGACGGAGAACTCGTTAATTGAAAAGGAAGTGGTCCGTACGTGCTGGTCCGAAACACAATCGCGGTTCTCTGTGTGTGCGCGCGCGCGCGCGCGGTCAAACCGCGCGAGAGACAGCCGTTTAATTATGTTCGACGACGGCGAGAGTCTCGATGGATAAGACAATTCCCGAATCCGTTCGAGATATCTGCTCGATGGTCCAGCGGACACGCGCGATATTCACGCGCAGCGCGCGCGTACAAACACCATACATACGTACCGTGCTCACCCACGAACACGCATATTCCACCGTCGTTGCTCCGCATTATATTATTACACTCGTGCTGCTGTTTGTCAGCTTAAAACCGGGAGCCATTAGCAGGTATTATTTTAGCCGTGATCCACTGTTAACGCGGAACAATGGCGCCGGCACGGTCGACGTCCCACGATATTAAATGAAGCGAAGTGATACATTTCGTAGGGGGATGGGAGAGCGGGCAAATAGGGACGGCGTCGCGGGGGGGCACAGGCGTTGCGACGGGCGGGGGATGGTGGGCCGAGGGTAGAGAAAACCCGGGGCTCTCTCTCGCTCTCTCTCTCTCAACACCGAGAGACCGAGATGAGGCTGGGCTTCCGCGCACGCGGAACTGGGACGGGGGGGAGTGGTAAGACGGGGCTCGTCGCGTATTACGTTACGCCTCTGGCCTGTGTAAATACCGCAGCGCTGTAATCTAGAGTTAATGGTGCTCTAGTGACGCGAGTATCTATCGAGAGCACTATCGTCCCTCTCTTTCTCTCTCTCTCTCTTTCTCTCTCTCTCTCTCTCTCTCCCCCCCGTATAACTTGCAGCCCTTCGGGAGTCCCGCGGCGCGCGAAGCGAGAGAGAAGTCTTCCGGCGCGGCCGCGCCGCGGACGGGGGCTTTGCTTAATGATGTCCGGGAGCTACGCTTAAATTTCATTTCGCGCACACGGCTCTCTCCTTTATGCCGGCTTTAGCCGGAGCTGATTCACCTGGAACTTCCCAGTTGGTCTTTCCCCGGTGGTTACGAGCTCGCGCGGAAATTAGTTCGGGAGATATATGTCCGGGGATATGCGCGGCCGCGGATGTAAAACGACGCCGGTGATATCATTTTCTATCGGCTCTTATCCGACGACGATTACGGTAATTGGCGGAAGAAACTAAAGAGATAGGGGGATGCAAAGTAGAACGAGTAGAGAGCAATGACGCGACCAACGACGACACGAACTCCTCGGAATTCAGAATCACGATTGAAGAGAGAAATCGAGGGAATATATAATTATCCGTCTTTCGTTTATTTCACGCGACAAACCTCCTCCGATTTTTCCCGAGGTATCGCGTATCAACGTTCTTTATCTCCCGTTCTTTATCTCTCTACGACTTTTCTCGTTCATAAATCTCGGATGGATTTGATGTGCAGCCCGTGATTTGATTATCTCCGGCGCATCGATCCGGCGCGGCGTGGAGATGAGCCTGCGAGCGCAGATAGTAATCTGGCGAGAAGCCGGTTCTGGGCCGCGCGCTATATTATGCATATCGTTATCTGTAATAGGGACACTGTCGCTGACAGCGCAATTATCGCGCCGTCTCGCGCGCGCCTCTCCTTCTCGACGTCGGCGGAAGCGACGCTTCACGCTCCGCATCAGGCGACGACGAGAGATCATCCAGCGTGATCAAAACCCTTTCATCCACCATCGTTAAACCTTCAATTATCGCGCGAATACACGCCCCGATCGTGGAGAAAACACCACCACCTTCAGAGAGAAAGAATTCCGAGCTGTGCGAGCGTCCGAAACGCATCCCAAAATCTTCGAATTGTTCTTCTTCATCCTCGGATCCTCACGTTAAGATGATGGAACATCGTTTTCGCGCTCGATGAATCTCGCCGACGGCTCTGATCGTCGGGTTCTCTTTCCTTTTCCCCCCCGACATGCGTATTAAGTTAATCGTCCTAATTAAATGGCAGCCTTCGGCGAGGGGGAGGAGAGTGGGGTGTTTGAGGTGGCCGGGGTGAGTTACTGAGGGGGTGAGATCAAACGGCAAAAAACACGACGGGTGAGAAGCGCGCGTGTTACGCGCTCACGCTTACGCGGACGCGCGCACCTGTCAGAGATCAGAGTGTAATCGCGAAAATCAAAGAAACCGTGGCCAACGGCGCGGAGAGACGCGGGACACATATGTATATATTTGCAGCGAGTGACAGCCAGAGAGTGAGAGTGAGAGAGGGAAAGAGGAAGAGAGGGAGAGAGAGAGAGAGAGATTTTGAGGGCGTTACTAGGCAGGAAGCCATTTTGGGGATCAGTACTTTTGATTAATGAACCGCCGGAGAGTGTGTATACGTTCTTGCGCTTTGTCGGCGGGAATAATAAACGGGAATCCTTGTTGGAGTATCAAATAGGAATCAGCTCTCGCGTCGGATAATCGATTAATAGTGGTCCGGATAATGCGTGCATACGTCGTATGTGTATACACCGGATGCGCGATGCCCTGCCGCCGCACCGAGAGAGCTTCCGTAATTTCCTATCCGTCCTATCTGCGCTCCTCTTTTGTCTCTCTCTCTCACGTTTGACTCCGTTTGACATTTTTCAAATATTCTTAAACTGTTTAAACTGTTCGACTAACTCTCGGATTGCTCTTTAATGTTTTAACGCGACGCGAGAGCAAGTTTCACGTGCGAGGGACAACACGGGCATCAATTTCTATACGCGCAAAGTAAGGGAAAAAATAAGAAGCTCGTTTGCTTAAAGATCAACGAAGAAAACTAGATTAGGGGTGGAACATATTTATTTCAAGTTTTCGATTCAAGATAGTCTCGAGAGAATATTAGAAAGAACGTCCTATCGAAGAACACTCTACGATGTAAAATTCATGTATTCTGCGTCGCTTTTAAATAATAAAATTATATTGTTCTCAATTTTCTTAGTATTAAATTCTCTTCGCGGTTTGCTTTACGCGATATATAAAATAATAAATAATAACAATAATGCTGTTCCTTCGGCGTTATATCGCGAAAATATAAAAACACTATTTTACTTGTCGTAAAGCTCATTTTAGACAATCTATAATTTGCATCAGAGTTCAGAACAGAATTCTATTTTATGTGCCGTGTAAATACATTTGATGTGTGTGAATCAGAATTCATACCTATATATAAAATATATATTAAAATACACACATAAAGCACATGAAAATTACGAACAAAATTTTATCCTGAAATCTGACGCGAATTATAGATCGTCTATAGTTGGCTTTATACGATTGTTAATTATGTAACGTATAAAATGCTCTGGTGTTTACCGAGGGCAAGCTGCTTTTCGCCTGAAAATATCGGCGGATTCTCGCAGTGACGGCGAGTAATAAAATCGAGAGGCGGCCGCTTTCGGGGAGGAACGTCCGGGGGAGGAAGGGTGGCGCGAGGCGTATCGGGAGGGGTGCGTATACCTGTAACGTGTATACGAGGACGCGTATACGGAGACGCGTTTTAAAACCTTAAATTCATATCTTCTGCGACGGCTGGCGAAAGCCAGCCTGATACACAGTGACAACTTCCGGGATAGCCGGCAGCCCCCCGGCGTCGTCGCGGATGCGATTGGCCGTCTCCGGAGATGGTGGGTGTGGCCCCCACAGCCAGACCGGTAACCATCATCCCTCTTGTCGCCGACACTTCGCGGAGTGAGTCCCCTCTACTTTCCCATCTCACCCGGGCGAAACGTACGGCTTACCCGCTAAACGAATCCTCTCCCGACCCCCGAGCGCACACGGCACGGAGGGGGAAGAAGACTCCGAAGACGTCCTTGGAGGGGAAGATGAAGACGGATGAACGGAGGGAACGCGGGGAAAGGGCCTATCCGTGTCAAGGGACACGGATAATCGGCTGTCGTTACTGTCCTGCTCGTAACGACGTATATATACGCATCCGAATGCGAAACTCTCCGAAAGGACTGTGTCGTCGCCGGAAACGAAGCCGTTTGTCTCCGATTTTATGAGAAGGCGACAAGGAGAAGGGGGAGAGAGATGGAGAGAGAAGATGAGGCGAAAGTCACGGACGGCAGGAATAAAACTGAGAAATTGGGCGACGATTCGTAAGTAGCTCAAGCCTCGTAACTGATAAAAATGGAGAGACTGCTTCGAATTTCCGATGTTCCTCTCCCTAGATTAAGTTTTTCATTTGGATTCCAAGTAAGATTTTTCTCGATAGCGAAAGAAAGCCGCAACGACCGACTCGATCTCCTTATAAATGTCCTTAAGTGTTAACGAAGCATCCGCTGGTTTGGGAGGGAACATGAGATACCGTTTATTTTAGCTAAAACAACTATTCTAAAAGCGTAAACATGCTGCAAGCTTCATAGAATTGATCCACTTCTCGAGACAACCAACAACTGAGAGGATCATTTTGCGTGCTACGGACAGCCTTGCGAAAAACATTCCCTTAAATGTTTAGGAACATAGATTTAACAGATTATCAGGCAAATTTTTTTTCTACGCTGTAGCGATTTGAACAATTTCCCGTTCTTCCAGTCTGTCTTTTGATGGTCTGTTGATTCGAAAAACGAAAATAATCTTGTTTCCCATCCGGTTCCACCTGAGGGAACAAGGCCCGGCATTGAGAGCGCTATCTTTGCATTTAGATTAACGTATCGCTGTTTAATCCAAATAACCCAAAACGTGTGTGGTTAAGAGATTTCCTACGCCTTTTCCGCGAGCCGAAAGAAACCGGAGATAAAGAATGGAGCGACAACGCGCCGACGACGTCGGATTCGCTTCTCTTAAGGGTACGAAATATATCGACAGTGCGGAAAATATATGTAACATGGAGTACAGATTTTTAGTTCTGTCAGTACGTTTCGGAACGTACGTAATATATACCCTTGGAATCGCGAAGGCATTCCTGCGAATAATTCTCCCAGCGATACCTGAGGACGGTTAATAGATTTCGTGGGAATGATACCTCCTGATCCCGATAATGCCTTCTCGCAACGGCGTTTCCCGGCGCGTCCGCCAAGGGTTCGAAGCCGCGAACCTCGGAAGGCGAGCCGATCCTTCCCGCCCGAGTAAGGAGTCTCCTTCCCGCGCGTCCCCCGTGATCTGGACCCGATCCTCCCCGTCGCGGGCAAAATCCGTCGGGATTTCACGCGTCGCGTCGCATTATCGAATCCTGTGTCGAGTTTAGACGGATTAGAACGCGCCGAAGTAGGTTCCGCCTCGGAGCCGGACGCGCCCCGCGCTCGGAGCGGTACCCTCCTTATCCAGATCCTTATTATTTTTATTCGCCGTATGCGAATGCGGTACCCGGTGAAGCACCCTGTTTCTCTCATGTCGCGTAACCTCTTATTCTGTATAGTCCACAGAGCCGAGTAAATGTTATCCAAGGAATGTCGACGAAAACGTCTTAAATTACAATTTTAAAATGTCCTCTTTTGGGCGTCTCCGCGACGTCATTCGATATTCGCGGCGATTCGTGGGCAAATGTGAGGCTCGTAAGGAGATCGCGTCGAGCCGGAACTCCTCATCGCCGGGAGAAAAATCAAGCGGGAAAGTAATCGGGCGCGTATATATCGGGGGCGGCGAAGATTCCCTCCCGAGATAGGATGGGAGGATGGAGAAGGGGGGAGGGAGGGAGGGAACGATGGTGTCGTTTCGCGGTAATTCGATCCACGCGCCGTCACGTGACCCAAGTGTACTTCCGTCCGAAGCGAGGGTGACTTGCGGCGCGGTGGAGCGGCGCTATCATGGCGCGGCTCTCTCCCGAGGTTCGTGCAGCTGACGGCTCAATTATCTCAGCGAGGGTCTCACACAGTCACGCCTGCGATCTACGTGCCTATCCCCTCGGATAGCCGCTCGGCTCTCGCCGGTCCCGGGAACTCAAGAGAGAATGCGATAGAGAGAGAGAGAGAGAGCAGTCGCGCAACCCCAAGCCCATTGTCCTCCAGCTATTAACCGCCCGCCTCCTTCGTAACCGAATGAAGGACTCATTGCCTTCGAATGCTTTGACTCCTGTCAGGCGATCGGTGCTAGTGACTGCTCCGTTGCGTCCGCCTTATTGCCGGCTAATCTCCTTCCAAGTTTGTTCTCGCGACACCACGAGGCTCGACTGCGCGCAGCAGTCTCGGGAGAGCGGTAGATCGACGAGGAAATTTATTGGAATTGAAAATGATTAAAATTAAACTATGATATATAGAGGTTCTGAATCAAATTAATTTCGGAGGAAAATATAAAGTTATCGGGCTATGGAGTCTAATGTATTAAATTCGGTAACCGAGTTTTCAATACTATATTGTCAAAACATATATGTGTAATCTATACTATACATATAAACTTTATTATTGAATTGATATTTACAACGTTTCGTGATCGCGGTTTAAATATAAGTCTCTGCACGGTGGATTTTATTAGCTCTAATCG
Source organism: Temnothorax curvispinosus (assembly GCF_003070985.1). Classification (NCBI taxonomy): domain Eukaryota; kingdom Metazoa; phylum Arthropoda; class Insecta; order Hymenoptera; family Formicidae; genus Temnothorax; species Temnothorax curvispinosus. Next base: position 2,077,831 of record NW_020214791.1, on the reverse strand, counting down.
CGCCAAGTACATATCGTATTTTCGAAATCATGGAAAATACATTTCTAAAAATATTTTCGAAAATTGTTCCGTGTTAATTAAATTGGAACAGATATAAATGTAAGTGCGCGAATCGCTTATCGCCTATTACTCATATCGTGCAGGTCGTTGCCGCGGAATATTGCGATTCCGTCGTGTTACTGACTCGGCGAAAGGTCAAATAACGCGTTTCCCGTGACGGTGTTTCCTATTAGACCGTAGTGTCTTAAATTCAAGGTGTGTGCTCGGTGAACCATTAAGTTAATTGAAACCGGGAACTTAGCATTCGCTTCTCTTTATGACGCACCGGTAATGTCACCATTAACGGACGCTCCTTATCCTGTGAAAGACAAAGATTTTACGTGAAAGCAATTTTTAAAAGTATCCTTCACGCAAAGAGAGAGCAACCGCGTAGAATTTTCCTCATATCCGTTCCCGTTCGCACCGTCCCTAAATTCGTAGAACCGTCAAATATGAGAGTGTATACCATAAATTAAGTAGAATTTAGTAGTAACGAGAAAGAGATACCGCGCGAGAGCGTCGTCGTCGCTCGAGAAAGGATTCCTCGGCCTTCCTCGACCGGAATGTTTTCTTCGTTTGAGTTTCTTCAATGCGCTAATGGAAATGAAATCCCTTAGGATGAAGACTACGGATCCCGACAAAGGCGGGTTCAACCAACCCTAAGGGCGAATCTCACCCCTGGCGTTACCTGCCCACGCCCTTGCTCCGTCGCGTCATTTGATTATATGAAAACTGCGAGAACATAATGAGAGCCCTCGGACCCCGGACTTGCTCGTTATCGCGACTTAATCAACTTATCGATTAACGTTATCGCGTGCTATCTCGGCAGTCGATTTTAAACGAGAAACGCCGCCGTCGAAGTGACATCGGCCAAGGATGTCCCGAAAAGGAATATAACTTAAGTCGCGACAAGTCAATCATATTCAGCGAATTTTATTCCGAATTAATTTCCATACTTTATAAATACTGAAATACGATTATCAGTAACGTGAGAAATACAGTTTTAATTCGTGCGAATATTGATAATGTTGATAAAATTTTCGGTTAATGACAATTTAATAAAGGCGCCTCGTACCTCTAAGCGCGAATGCTAAAATCGCATCGCCATTTCTTTCAAGACGTACATTTTCACAGTCGATTCACGGGGGAGGGAGGAGGGGTTGCGACCGTCCTCTCGCGGTTATCCACCGTCGCGTTCTTTGCCATTTTGTCGTTGGCTGGATGGAAAAAACAATCTGCGCGAATGGAATCGCACTCGTTAGCCTATAAACAACGGCTGAGCGAAGAAGGAACGAAGGGAAAAAGGAGGAAGTCGCTTTCCGCTTGCCGGGTTGCCTGCTTTGCCGTGTTGCAGTGTTGTGTCTCGGGTGAGGTTGCTCACGGCTCCCTTGTTACGCGTCGTCGTCGTCTCGTTATGCACGAATGAGCGTAAAGTTACGCGCAGCGAGAGGTACCGTGTACGACGCTCTCTTTGACAAAAACCGATTTTTTGAAGCTAAGAAAGAGTAAAGGGGGTACCGGGGGTGCGCTGTCGCGAGGAACTATCTTATTCGCGGGGAAACTATTGCGAGACTGTTTCATCTGAGGAACGAGTCTTGGTGCGTTGAATCGTATAGATCCCGCCCGACACTAAATAACATCTCATAAACGAAGATAAAATTTTTTTCAAGCTGCTTCTGCAAATAACATCTATTTATCTCGCAAAATTTACTTGTACGCTGTAAACAGTTTTGTAAATTAAATCTGTTCTTATTATAGTGTCAAATTTGATAGAATCTCGAAAATTCTATTAATTCATCGACAATTCTTGAAGAAAGTCAATAGAATAATAGCTAATTATTGAATATTTTTTATCGAATCTATTTTTACATTACTGATAATAATGTCAAAGTATGCAAACAGGAAAATAAAGTGCCAGTGTTTTTAAGTATGGACTATGTTGAGTAAAATAAATTGTAAATCGTGATGCGACATGGAGACCCGCTAATCTTCGCCGGTATTCCCGAGTTAATTCTCACGGAGAACGACGCGAAAGAGAGACGAGAGGCTAAAGATTAGAGGGAAACGAGAGAGGAGCGGTACATAAAACGTGACGATGTCGCCAGGGAAGCCGACGCGACGGTATCGATAAGAGCATCGTCGTTGACATCGGCGACGGAAGCACCGCGCCGATGGAGGAGAAACTCGCGGAATCGGAATCGCTCGTCCGTGTCGTTTCGTCGTATTGAATCAGTTTTCCCGGGGGGAGCAATAAAACACAGTCGGAATGCCGCGTTTCAATCGTCTCGCATTGTGAGGCCGGAGGGAGGTTCGAGACGACGACGCGAGACGCGACGCACGCCAAAAGTGCCTTCGCGTTTGTACGTTGTACATACAATCTCTCTCTCTCTCTCTCTCTCTTTATCGTGTGTGCCCCGCCAGCAGCCGGAGCAGCTTCCCTTTGTCGGAGATGCGCGCCTTCTCCGTCCTTTCACCCTTCCTTCGCCTTTCCACCCTCCTCCCCTTCCGCGCGACGCGAAAATAACAAGCTCGGAATACTCCTCGCTGCAGGGATAGTAATTTGCAATTTTATTGAATTTCAACGTGACGTTCCCGATATCGGTATTGCCTTTTTTTTGTCGTCGGAATACGAAGTTAATGCCGCGGTACCATAATGCTGAGTATAATTTCGCGATGATCTTAGATGATCACAGATGACGAAGTATGTATATGCTGGGAGAAAATGGTAGATATCTGGTTACTCGGTTCAATGGATTAAAAGCTACGCTACGCTACGCTATTCTATTAGATTATTCTATTTTAGGCAAGAAAAAAGCGTCGTTTTGATCGAAATTCGACGATCGAGATTGCCGATCGACGTCGAGACGATGAGGGGGCGAGCCGGTTAGATTCGATGAGTTAACGATCGCCAGGTTATTGTCACATGTACACGTATCGCGTACACACGCACTACCGGAAACCATTCGTCCTAGCAGTGGCACGGAGTGTGTAAACACCCGCGGACCCGGAGAGCCCAGTCTCTCTCTCTCTCTCGGTACGAGGTTACGAGGGTGCACGGAGGACGGAAGGGTGGTGGTAGCGGTGGCGGTGGCGGCGGCGACGGCGGCGACGGCGGCGGCTGCGGCGGCGGAGACCAGGGGGTTGATTTTCGTTCGGGGATGTGGTAACGTACAGACCGGGTGCAGAAATCGTGTGGGTTTCTATCCCCGCGGGCTATATCCCCGGAATCAGCTGCCAGATTATTCTATTACCGCGTATCAACATGGGGTTTGTTTGATCTGAAAACACGAGCCCGCCACATTGTTTCACCCAGATAAAGAATTTAACGTCGGGTAATTAAAAGGACTTCCCTCCTTCCTCCCTCCCCCCCCCCATCTCCTTCTCCGTCGTTCTTCTCCATCTCCGCCTTCTCTTACGCGCGGTACGCGGAGCGGAACGCGGCGGAAGCCGGAAGACACGCCGCGCCGGTGAGACTCGCGGTCTTTAATTTCCTTCCGACTCGTCTCCGATGGTTTGTCGCGCGCAAATCCCTCCTGGGAACGTTTCGAACCACTTCGCGGCACGAACTTGGAGCACTCGCCTATGGCAGTATGCATCACGCGGCTGTTCGCCTCGTGACACGCTCGAATTTTTGCTCCGCCGAAAATCTGATCGATAGAAAGAGCGAATTTTAATCTTTTAGACACACGTCTCAGAAATCTTTCAGGCTAAACAAAATCCATGAAGACTGAGACGCATAAAGATTCTTGAGAACAACGAACACTTGAATTATTTAGAATCTAAAGTCTGCTAGATATAAAAAAAGGATGAACAAAGGTACCGACATTATGGGTTGATTATTATTCATCCGAGAAAAGTAAGTTTTTAATTTTTTTAAATGTATAATAAATTTATATAAAAATGATTAATTACAAATGGTAAAAAGATATTAAAAACATATTTTTACTAAAAATAAATTTATTAAAAATATATTATAAAAACGTGTTTTTTTACCACTCGC